>NC_040039.1:1640575-1675374 GCF_003713205.1 Coffea eugenioides
TACATAGATACTAAAATAAATGATTTAAAACTACAATATTGAAATGTTAGATTTTAATGGTAGTAAAGAAAACAAAAAATAAAAGATAATTTTCTTAAGAATTGCTAAAATTATTTAATATTGATGCTTACTTTTACTAGTTTTATAAATACAACGGATAACTCTAAGAATTTGAAGCATACATGCACAAGACATGCAACAATTTTTGTAGTAATAACTATAATAAATTTAGATTATAAAACTGAAATTCTCCTTTTCTTCCTCTACTTTATGTTTTATTTATTATTGGTATATTATCATCCAATTAAATTCATTTAATAAAGATAGGCAATGATCAACTTATGCCATTATAATTTGTTTTAATTAATAGTGAGAAATAATATATATTATACAAGATTTGAGACTAGTAATGCAAAAAAAAAAGAGAAACATATGAGATATTATTAGTATGAATAAATGAAATAAAAATAAAAAGGAAGGAAAAAAGTTTAATTAGAATTTTTGTTACCCATTTAATACTATTTCATTCTAATTTGCATCTCAATTCATGCTATCATTATTTAAAAATTAGGAAAATATAATCATTCAAAGTCAAAATACTGAGGACCAAAAGTGCAAAGTCAAACTTGTTGATTAATGGTAATTTGATATTGATCAGTAGTCATTGTTTTATTTCCATTAGTTATGCTAAATCTACCAAAAATCACACACTTTTGGGACAGAATTTGTTTTGGCCAAAACATGCATTAGGGACCAATTTGGCATACAAGCAAAACATTAGGGACCAAAATTATAGGGTTATTATCACTTTACCTCCTTAAACTATATCACTACTATCAGTTTACCCCCTAATGTTATCTTTTAGGTACTTTACCCCCATAAGTAATTCAACTCAACATATTAAGAAATTTTGGATAAAAATACCCTTTTATTTTATAGTATTACTACATTGTTATTATCACTTTATTCGTTTAGATTATAGTGATATAATTACTTTAGTTCCAAACATTATTTTTCAGACATTTTACCTCATCGTTAATTTAACTAGTATGGTCAAAAAATTATATTTACCCTTTTTTATATATAATTAAAAATAAAAGAAGTTGGAATGGTTATTCTTCCTTTTTTCACTTTAAGAGATCGAAAAACATAAAAATAAAAAGATTTTCTCAAATTTCTTTTTTTCACACTTATTAATACTCGGAAAAGAAAAAGACATAGGAAAGAAGGAGACAAAAAATTAGATTTTGCAAAGAAAGAAAATAAAGAAAAGTCTAACATTATCGTATTACTTTAAGATTGTCGAGATTAGGATTGAAATTTGGTAGTAAACAGAAAAGTGAAATAATTTTAAAATAATAAAAGTATTCAATTCTTTCTTATTTGTAATTTTTAAAAAAAGAATTGAGCTCTCTCTCTCCCTCTCCACTCCCCCTCTACATCTTTCTATTTTTTTTTCAATACTAATAAGATTGTCAAGATCAAAGAAATTAATTCTTTGACTTTTTTTCTTGATACTAAAAAGGAGAAGAGCTACTCTAAACTTTTTATTATTTTTATTATGCAAAGAGGGGAATATTTGCTTCTAAAGTTTTTTAAACTTGCTAAATTGGTTTAATGGTAGGATAAATTGTCTAAAAAATAACTTCATGTGGTAAATTGATAATGAAACTATAGTTTAGGGAGGTAAAGTAATAATAATTTTAAGGGTAAAACATGCCTTTTCAGTTTAATTAACAGACTCCTTTAAGTTTGACCGTTAGTCTTGGGCGTAAAATGACTAAAAACTAACATTAAGGGGGAAATTGATAGTGTCACCAAACATTAAGGGGGTAAAGTGATAATAACCCAAAATTATAATTCTCCATAAATGTTTGGCTATTAAAAAATTGGATTGATTTGGAAAAACTAAAGTGTTCATTTTTGTTATTTGGACAAACTCAAGAGAGGCAAATGCAATTTGGACAAACTTTAGGATAGGTAAGTGCAATTAACTCAATTTACCAAAGGTTATTTTGGAACTTTTAGACATATATTTTATTGATGCAAGCATCATTTCAATCAACAATTAACGTGAGGGCCGCATTTGATAAACATTTTGTCAGTCGGGGGATTTGACTATAATCTGGTCAAACTGAAAGATAAATTTTGTACTTTGACACCTCGAGCAAGTAGGTGTAATTAACCTTAAAAAAACCGAGTGTTCTTATTGTCCGACTATTATCCAAATGAGATAGCACTATCTTAAGAAAAATACATGTATCCATTCTTATACCTTCACCTATGTATCCACTTTTGACTTATAATTAAAGGTAACATGGCTTGTTTTAACCTATTGATTGTACCCTCCACCTATCTCTCTGTTTTCATTTCCTTTTGTTTCTCTTCTTCCAACCAACCTCTCCAATCCTTCTTTCAGCCCACCCAAGTTCTCATGATGAACACTCTTCCCATGCACCATGCCCCTACCTAGGCCTGTCAACGGGTCGGGTCTAGATCCGGATCCGGACCGGATCCGGGAAATTATTGCGGGTATGGGTAGGGATTTAATTCCGTTTCCCGGATCCGGATCCGGATCCGTTTTGTCAAACAAAAAACGGGTCGGATACGGAATATAGTATTCCGACCCGTATTAGACCCGGATCCGGATATAAATGAATTAATAATTTAAAAAATATATATTTATCAATATAATTTGATTAGGGTGATGTATTTTAATAAAGTTAATTTGATTTCTTTTCTTATTTGATTTTTTCTTTGCATTAGTTAGAAATTAGTTTACAAATATATTTTTTTCTCATTTTTATTAGAAATTATAAATTTTGGTAAATTTGTTCGGGTAGACCCGGATCCGGATCCGGGACCCGCCGGATCCGGATCCGAAACATAGAATAAAAGACCCGTCGGGTAAACGGGTCGGATCCGGATCCGGCATAGTAATTCGGGTCCGGGTCCGGAATAATGAATTCCGGCCCGGACCCGGCCCGTTGACAGCCCTACCCCTACCCTAATCCAAATATTTACAAGTAGTGGCAGACCTAGGATCCTAGACTCAGTAAGGCCAAATTCGATTAGCATAAAAATTGAAGTATTAATAGAGTTTGAAATAAAAAAACACTTCTATCTTAAAAGTTCATTTTTTTCTATGTTAAATGCACTTTTAAAAATAATTTGTGCTTAAAATTTGCAATGAAATTACATTTAAATTTACATCTATATTTAACTTTTGGTAGGCTTAATACTCTTGTGAAGGATAACAATTATGGAATTTTAATTATTTAGGGGGCAATGTATGATAGTAAAAAGAATTCTAAAAATTTTAGGGAGGACAAATAAGAAACAATTTAGAAAATTTCTAAACTTAAAATATAATTTTCTCAAAAATTGCACCCCCTCAGCAATATGTGGCTTCGCCATTGTTTAATTACAAGCTTTCCTTCCTCCCTATTTTCCTATATTGTGTTTACATTTTCCAAGTACTTGTATATTTCACATATATCACATTGCAAAAACTACAACATTATAATTCTAAAAAAATAAAACCGTTGGATTTAATATAGGTTTTGAAACCGTAGGAGACTTTTGTGTCTTGTCCATGAACAACATGAGGATAAAGTTAATTCACCTCTCTTTTTTTTTGAAAAGATAGAAGACTATGCTAATATTTATATTTTTATTGTGAGTCAGGTTATTTTTCAAAGATAAATTTATTTAATTTGGTTAACATTTCTAGGCATTGAGAAGGGTTAAGAAAGAATAAAGAGGGTTAATTGTAAGTTAATTGTAAAAGATAATAGTAGGAATGAAATGCCAAAAACGACTAAAGTTTAGCCAAACTACAAGGTGGATTTTGTAATTTGACCAAACCTCGTGAGTAGATTTTTTTTTTTTTGGATAAATCGGGGGTAGATTTTATTGTCCGACTATTATAATTTATAATGGACCAGAGTAGAGATTAGTTGTTACATTTCCAACTTTTTTGCATGGTCACACATTTCCGACTATTATAACCTCAGGTGTTTTGGTTTTTTTTTCTTTTCTCATTTTGGATTAATCTTCAATAGAGGAAAACACTTCTGCTTGATAAATGTGTTATGAAAATAGATTTTTTAAATTAAATAGGGACTCCTTGAAATAGAACTTTAGTATATTTAGATAGTAAATTATTTAGGATAATTTTTTGACAAAAATATTGTAACATTTTTTTGATATGATACGTGTCAGATAAAAAGATGATTGAAAAATTTGTTGATGATACAAACAAATAAAGTTTGACAAATAATCTACTATCCAAACAAAGACTAGATTTTCTATATGCAAATATGCTAGGATAACCGATTCACAACGTATTGTATGAAATTTCCCATTGGGTTGCATGTTATTCGTGTTTGTTTTGGTGATAATTAAGCCCCAGTGAGGCCATAATCAAGTAGAACTTAAAGTAGAATTTAATTTATTTTTTTTGGATAAGATTTTAAGGGGCCCAAATGATACAATTTGAAGTAGTATTTTGAAAATTCAAGAATTTGATATCTCAGTATTGCTAGAATTTAAAAGTTGGATTTTAACCAAAAAAAAAAGAATTCAAAAAGTTGGATGTTGTGAGAAAAATCTAGTGGGTCCAAGTTTGTTTGTTATGTCTATCCTACAATAGTACAACGAGTGGACAATAATAAATATTTTTGTTCGTTCATTCTTCTGCTATCCGTACTAAAACAGTCAACGGGAACGACGTCGCTGTGATATTCACAAAATAATTGGCTGGATTCCAAACTAGGCACTTCCAGAATGGATTTGCTGAAGTAATTGCTTGTTGCAGCTCTGTATAATGATTTTCCTCCAACCCTTGACTGCTAATTTACTCATAGCTGTCTTGATTGCCTCAGCTTCGTCCAATTGTGGACAATTGTAACTTCTTTCATGTATTGCCCAAGCTGCCACAATAACATCTCCTTCAGTCATAGCAGTCACTCCTATACCAACCTCCTTACTGTTCGATCTTCTGAGTGTAGCAACTTTAATCACCTCTGTATGAAATATCAAGCTGCATACTCTAGTTGAGGACATTCTTAGCTTGAAAGCTCTGTTTCACATGTGCTCTTTTTGTGTTATAACTAAAAATGTTAATCATGTTAGTACTAGAGTTGGTGATTATGCATTAGGCATTTTACATGATGAGGAATGGATCAATCCTCTGTGCTGTTGAGCACTTTTTGTATAGAAATGAGGGGTCTTTGCTCCAATTGTAAAGTTCAGTTGATGATCAATATATTACTAATATCGTTTTGAAAAAAAAAAGATTCCAAACTAGGCATTAAAATAAGGAAACAAGTCTATGATTCTCTATGTGAAGCTGTGTATCAGAGATTATTTAAGAATAGTGCTAATGGAACACTTATTGAGTGTGCAATGCAATCAAATTTTAAGTATTTGTAAAGTCTAAGTTTTGAAAATTAAATACTGGTAAAAACTATAATTCGTGAAAAGGTTTTATATTTTTTTGACAAAATATTTAATTCACTTCATAGAGGTAAGATATGAATTTTTATTCAATGTGTAATTTGTTTCTTTTGAAATAAAAGGTAGTAGTTATATTGAGTTTCATATATATTATGAGTAGTTGATGTCTGAAAGTTACAAATTGTTTTTAGGTATATGAAAAAAAAGAGATTATATTAGGTGTAAAAGACAACATAGGTGTTATAGAGCATTAAAGCGAGAGAATATTGAAAGCTTGGTTTAGGAAATACTGTGATAGTGAGATCTATCGTATATAAGAACGAGAAAATGATTGTGAACCACTTCCTTATCTTACCAAAGTACACCTATAGTTTGTTTAAAAAAATCTCCAGCAAAGGAAGGGTGAGATTGATTTAAGAAGCAGGGAGGAAAAGAAGAATTTGAACCCAGGAATTTTCCAAAAATTCAAAAAAATTAGAGTACAAATCCCTTCTTGATTTAAGAAGCAAGAATTTGGTCTAGTAGTTAAAGTTGAAATTCGAAAAATTAGAGTGTTGAGTTCAAATCCCTTTGCTCTCTCCCCACTTTTTAAGTTCCACGTCTCTCCTTTTTGAAAAAAAAAAGAAATAGTAAAGTACACTCATGTTATAGTACATCACTATTTGGTGCTTTATATATCCCTATAACATATAAGCAGACGTTTTGTGGGTTACTGTTCATTGCATTTCATCCATCTCCTCGGGGGCATTTTTGTCATTCCAGCCTCTTGCTTGTTCTTTTTCTTGGAGCTGGTACAACTAGTTGCTGCTTTTGTTTGGAGAATGTCTTTTCTGTCTTTATTACAAGCCTTAGCCGGATGTTAGTGGAATGTTGGATGTTCTACAACATTAATGATATTTGATGCTCATTTCTATCAGCCAACTCATTTGCCTTGTTTAATTACATTTTCCTCCTTCCAAATGCTCATTGAATGGACTAAGCATTTTGAATTCATGTGTAACAGAGTCATTTCACAATAGCCTTCTACTTTTGCTATTGAAAATTAGGAAATTGAGTCTTCTCTTCTCCGTGTTCTCTTGCTGCATGCATTCATTATCCACAGCTCTTTGTCTATATCCACAGCTCTCCGCTCTATCCTGCTGCCTTTGTTATTGCATTGAAGAATTCCATATCTAGGTTCTACTTCCTTTATGCTAAATCTTTGTCTTCTGCCTTATTCATGCTATGAACTGTAAACCATATTTACTATTATTGTCATGCTTGGTGTTAGCTTTGCATATTTAGTGTACAATGGCTTCAACTGATGTACTTGCACATTCAATGGATAAGAAGATTCTTTGTAACAGAAGATTAAGAGAAAAATATGCTTCCTTATTAGTGGAAGAAAAAGAAGCTTGTCAAGCTAAACAGAGGGAAGCTTATCAAAAGAGGAGAGCAAAGAAAGCTGTTGCATCGACGTCTTCTATGAACTGACAACAAATTAAAGGTATCTAATTCAGTTTTGCTAGAAATGAAAGTTGTGATATAAATGTTTGGTGCTTCGCCTTTATATTGATTCCTTTAGATTTCTGCTTAACTAGTTTAATGGTTGATTAAACCTCTTTATGTGTAAATTGAGAGCAGACTTATGTAATAAATATATACACATGGAGAAAAGTTGTTGAGTTTGCCTTTATCTGAAGTTTTTGAATTTTCTGCTTCGCTGTCTTAATACTGGATTAAAAGAGATCTTTATGTTTGAATTCAAAACAAAATCTATAAAAGATGCATACGAATAGAGAATAGCTTCCAATTACTGTGGAAAGTCCGCGCCAATATTTAAATTAAAATTGTAATTTGCATTATGCTAAACACGATGTAAATTATCAAAACCTTCTAATTCAGGTGCACAACTTCCAGTTTCATGTGACCTATAACAGAACAATGACCACAATAATCAACAGGCTATTGCTATTAAACCACTTTCACAACAGAGTAGAGACAAAGAGGCTAATTTGCACCAATCTATTGCTATTAAATCGGTTGTGCAACAACATAACAAAAGTAATTCTCTGTACAAATGCAATGCTGAATCAGAAGGCAAGCTGAAGAAGCATGTTTTTGTATTCTCGACATTTGAACAAGGTATGCATGTATAAATTCATTAATCTCTAAATTTTCTACGCCAAGTTGTTCTCTTTTTTTTTTTCTTCTATGTTTATGAATGTATTTTTCGATCTTATGTTCATATAGGTTCTTCGTCAAAAAAGACATCGATTTATAAATGCAAATGAATAAGCAGACTAAACGTTTCAGGTATATCTTGTTATAATCATATTTATCAGTGTACGTTTCATATAATAATTTCTATGCTTTCATTTGGTAGGTGATCCTCTTATCTGTGACAACTGCTATAAATTCTTGCATGAAACAGTTGATGATCTTGCAGGTTGAAATCCTTAATCCTATTTTTACAAATATTTGCTCAATGTTGTTTGGTTACTAAACTTGATTTAGGCTATTACAGTTTCTTATTTGCCTAATCAGGTATATCTATGACATGACGCCCTCAGCCAGTAGAAACCAATGTTTCTCATGCCATGAAAAATCGTCCAAAAGGTATGTATATCTAAAATGTATCTGGAAATGTTGCAGAATCTATATGTATGTATATCAATAGCATGGTTCTTTTTACCTCGTAACTAGCCAGATTATTGCTCTATAGGCAAAAGCTCAAGCCAAAGGAGATCAGACATCCGAGCAAAGAAGGCTTGCATGCAAAACAAGGGTGTCATTGTTGTTTCTTTATCTTACATCTATTCATATTCAAATATTTATACCTCTTTCACATGCACATAAGATAGTCAAAAAAATGCTTTGTATTCCTATTATTCTACAGCATCTAAAAATATAGCTGGTGTAGAAGCTCTGAATTTCATTAGCCATAATGCAACCCGTCTCCCTAATGCATTAGATTGTAAATATTGTGGAGCAAAAAAATTCTACTCAAAGACAGCAAACTTTTGCTATTTTGATGGCGAAGTTCTGCTCCATTAAAATAAGCTACCTAACATCTTAATTGAACTTTTTACTGGTCAGAGCGAAGAAGCTATACATTTCGGAACCTATGTCAGGACCTATAATAGCATGTTTGCATTTACTTCATTTGGTGTTCACTATGACAAATCCCTCCGCAAGAGAACAAACGGAATCTATACATTTAAGATACAAAGCCAAACCTTTCATTTCATCAATGAGCTAATAGCACATGGAGGATCAGGAATGTATCTTCAGCTTTATTTCCATGACACAGAACATGAAATTCAGAATCGATTAGCAATATCAAAAAAGCTAACTGAAAGTATTGCAATCAAACTAATGTAAGTAATTATAGAAAATCCATATGCTTGCTTCTTCAGAAGTTTGAGAAATCTCCCAAACTTCGACTCATATCAGAGAGTTTTAAAATCTTACTCCGACAATGACCAGCGAGTGTTTAATAAACCCGTTGTATCTCAAGTTGCAACTTTATGGGTTGAAGGAGAAAACGCTAATCAAAGCTATTCTGGATACATACAGATATATACTAAAGAAGGACACAGCCACCGCATTCAATATTACTACGGCTGCTATAACTCTCTTCAGTATCCACTACTTTTGCCATTTGGAGAAACTAGATGGCATCCAAGTATAAAAAAATCAGGGAGAGTGATAGGGTATCATTTGTTAGTAATTTTATTATTAATTTCCCCTTTTATCCCTGCCAAATATTGTGTTAATTGTTGATATCTACTTATATTTGGTATCTGGACTTAATTTCAGGAATGAAACAGAAAACTACCAAAAAGGAGGGACTTTATGGAGAAAATGGAGACTTCTAAGGGCTTCAATCCTTGGGCCCTTGAATTGGTGGGGACCACAAAGCTAGTAAAAGGCATTAAGTCATTTTGGCTCTTCAAAGAAAGGGACTTACAAAGACTTTGAAACAAGAAGTAATTTGGGGGCTTTGTCCACATGTGTGGGGACCACCTAGATAGCTTTTAGTCATCTTTCTTTTGGTTCTTTAAGAGGGGGGCAACAAACGTACAGAGGGGGGACGGCTCTAGTTTAGTTTTTAGCCTAGTTTTAGTTTTTCTTTCTTTCTTTCTTCTGACTGGCTTCTGACACACGCCAGGTGTTCGACAATATTCCCCAACGGGAAAAACATCTTTTATTCCTTGCTTTCTAGTAAAAACGCAATGCCTTTGCAATCAATTAATTCGTGTGGTAATTTAATTATGCGGCGTGGCTAAGCCTTCCATCTAGTCAAGGGTCAACTCGACGGCGCAGTCCCGAAATCTGTGAGATCTAATTATTTTTCACGCGTTCCTCAATTTATTAATATTTGCACGTTATCTGCTTGAATTTTCATGAGATTATTTTATTATTTGAATGTCAAGGGTCCATGTTCAATGTGATTTGTTAATCTCGTGTCAATTTAGTCAATTAAATTCGTAATTGTTTGATTGATTAATATTAGTGGTAACTGGTGTGTTTACACATTAGGGGAACGTACAATCTAATTTAAATAACCCCTCGTAGCGTGTTATTGATTAGGGTTAGGTTTTTCTAGTGATTAATGCAATTGGAAAATTAATTCCTACGGTCGTACCTAGGAGTATTTTCTGGTTAGAGGTAATCAATGGTCGTACCTTGGTTATCAATAAATTAAGAAAAAATTGGTCGTTAGAATTCGTCGGCGACTATAACTAGTCTATTAATAAATTAAGTGAACCTCTCTTGCATCAATGATCGGATAAATGGACTGTGTCTGAGTAGTTGTATCCTTGGCTAGAATTTATTTATTCTTGATTTGATTCCTGCTATATTTGTGTTAGTTAATTATTTTTTTTTAGTTGGATTGTTTAATTATTTTAGTTGCATATCGGTGAAATCCCCCTCTTACCAATTGGACTTTAAAAGAGACAAATATCTCCAGTCCCTGAGGAGACGACCCTACTTGCCACTGTCTACTATTTAGTACATTTCGTCAATTAATTAATTCTGGTATATCGGGTTCAGCAAACTCTTCGGAAACAAGGTGAATCAAGTAACCCATTGCACACCTAGAGTCCCTGCTCCAGTACCTAGGATTAATTTTTGACTGCTTTTAGTGGTATTTAGGTTTTTATTATTATTATTACACAGATTCGGCACCTGTCAATTTTTGGCGCCGTTGCCGGGGACTGGCGTTATTATTTGTTTCATTTTAAAGTCATTTTTGTTCTAATTTTTTGATATTTTTTCTAATTTATGCCTCGTTCTTCTCGTACAGGTAAATTAATTTTCGACCCCGAGAAAGAGAAGACTGCGCGTAGGACAAGAAAAGAGACCAGACAGCTCAAAGAGGAGCACTCCAGTGCTACATCTCAGAGACTTGAGCCAGAAGTTGAACCAACAGATTCGTTTGGAGACACTTCGAGCGACTCTGACCAGGAGGAAGGAACCATGGCTAATGCACGAATATTAAGGGAGTTGGCTGCTCCTGATTTAAATCAGCAGCCTTTATGCATTACCTTCCCCACTTTAAATGATAACACTCCATTTGAACTAAAATCTGGTTTGATTCATCTTTTACCCTCTTTTCATGGTTTACCAGGTGAGGAGCCGTATAAGCATCTGCAAGAGTTTGATGTCGTGTGTAATAGTATGAAACCCACAGGAATCACAGAAGAGCAAATAAAAATGAGGGCATTCCCTTTTTCTTTGAAAGATTCTGCAAAAGACTGGCTGTACTACCTGCCACCAGGTAGCATCACCACGTGGGACCAATTAAAGAAAAAAATTTTAGATAAATATTTTCCTGCGTCCAGGGCTGCAAGCCTAAGGAAAGAAATTTGCGGGATCAAACAGCACCCAGGGGAGTCACTCTATGAGTATTGGGAGCGGTTCAAGAAGTTGTGCAGCAAGTGCCCCCAGTACCAAATAAGTGAGCAGCTGCTCATACAGTATTTTTATGAGGGGCTCCTTTTCAGAGACAGGAGCATAATTGATGCTGCAAGTGGATGGGCACTGGTAAACAAAACCCTTAAGGAAGCACGGGAGTTAATAGAGGGGATGACAGAGAATTCACAACAGTTCGATACGAGGGAGGTTGTCTCAGTACGCAAGGTGAATGAGATTGAGACATCCTCTATCCAGCAGCAGCTAACTGAGTTGACCTCGTTTGTTAGGCAACTGGCTGTGGGAAATGCATCTCAGGCCAAGGTGTGCGGGATTTGCACTGGTATGGGTCATTCTACAGACATGTGCCCAGCGGTTCAGGAAGAAAGTGTAGAGCAAGTGAACATGGCTGGTCACGCGCTCGCGCCAAGAAGGCCCTATGACCCGTACTCGAATACGTACAATCTCGGCTGGAAGGACCACCCGAATTTCAGTTATGGAGGGAATAGGCAGCCCAACTTTGCACCGAACAGGCAGTCTAATTTCGTGCCAAATAAGCAACCAGGGTACCAGCAGCAATACCAACCCTGACCACCTCCGCCCCCAAGCTCTGGTCCATCTTTGGAGGAAATGATGAAACAACTGATGGCAACCATTACGCAAAATCAGCAGAGGACGGACTCCGAAATGCAGAATATAAGAAATCAGATGAGTCAAATGGCCACAACAATCAACCGTTTGGATTCCCAGAACCAAGGTAAATTGCCGTCTCAGCCTGAATTAAATCCGAAGAACGTGAGCGCAATGACCCTTAGGAGCGGGAAGGAAATTCAGGGGTTCGAGCCTGTGATCCCTAAGGACAAGGATGAGGAAAAGATCAAGAATGAGCATGAGAGGGAGGACAGCAATGGTGCAGATCCAAAGGTACTTCCAGACCCAATAATTACAGTTAAAACTAACCCGCCTCATTTTTCTAGCAGGTTGGAAAAATTGAAGAAGCAGGATAAGGAGAAGGAGATCTTGGAGGTGTTTTGTAAGGTAGAGATAAATATCTCCCTCTTAGACGCAATCAAGCAAGTACCAAAATATGCCAAGTTCCTAAGAGACCTGTGTGCCAACCAAAGGCGGTTGAGGGGAGATGAAAGGGTCATTGTTGGGGAGAATGTGTCAGCGGTCCTCCAGAGAAAGCTTCCACCAAAGTGCGGGGACCCAAGTATGTTTACTATCCCCTGTAGGATAGGCAACACTGTGATTAGAAGGGCCATGTTGGATCTGGGAGTATCAATTAATGTCATGCCTAAATCTATCTATGCTTCTCTAAAACTAGGTCCATTAAAAGAAACTAGGATAATTATTCAATTAGCTGACCGAACCAATGCATATCCTGATGGGTTGGTTGAAGATGTGTTGGTAAAAGTTAATGATTTGGTGTTTTCAGCTGATTTTTATGTACTTGATATGGATGATGATCATTCATTCGATCTCTCACCTTTATTATTAGGTAGACCCTTCTTAAGCACATCACAAACAAAAATTGATGTTAATAAGGGTACCTTGTCCATGGAGTTTGATGGGAAAATTGTGCATTTTAATATCTTTGATACTATAAAATATCCCTCAAACTCCAACTTTAACTCAGTTTTCTCGGTGAGTGCTATTGACCCTGCGGTGCAGGAAGTGTTTGAAACTGTTGGCAGGGATGAGTTGGAGGTGGCTTTGACCAAGCACCTCGAGTTGGAGACAACTCCTGAGGTGGAGTGGAGTGAAGATTTAAAATGCACGATAGGAGCATTACACTCATTGCCAACCTCCACAAAAAGGTATGAAGTTTCACCTATATTCATTCCCGAACCTCACTAGAGGGTATTGCCATCGGTGGTGCAGGCGCCTGTTTTGGAGTTGAAGCCCTTACCAGAGCACCTGAAGTATGCATATTTGGGTGACAACGAGACACTCCCGGTGATTATCTCATCGGCACTGTCAAAAACTCAGGAGGAGAAACTGATCCGGGTCCTTAGAGAGCACAAAGAGGCTATAGGTTGGACAATTGCAGACATTAAAGGGATTAGCCTGGCCATCTGTATGCACCGGATTAGATTAGAAGAGGATGCTAAACCTATTCGGTAGGCTCAAAGGAGACTGAATCCCCTTATGATGGAGGTAGTGAAGAAAGAGATCCTGAAACTACTGGATGTGGGGATCATCTTTGCTATATCAGATAGCCCCTGGGTGGGTGTAGTACAGGTGGTTCCAAAGAAGGCGGGGGTGACGGTAGAGTCAAACCAAGAGGGCGAGCTCGTACTAGTTCGAAAGCCCACCGGGTGGTGGCAGTGTATAGACTATAAGAAGTTGAACGCCATCACGAAAAAAGATCATTTTCCCCTTCCTTTCATTGATCAAATGGTAGAGCGATTAGCAGGTCGAGCTTATTATTGTTTTTTAGATGGATTTTCAGGTTATTTTCAGATTGCTATCGCACCCGAGGACCAGGAGAAGACTACCTTCACGTGCCCGTTTGGAACATTTGCATACCAGAGGATGCCATTTGGGCTATGCAATGCACCTGCTACCTTCCAACGTTGTATGGTAAGTATCTTTTCAGAGTATGTTGAGAAGATTATTGAGATTTTTATGGATGATTTCAGTGTGTATGGAGAAAGTTTCGATAATTGTCTAAATAACCTGAAATTAATTCTGATTAGGTGCATAGAAAGTAATCTTGTGCTCAATTGGGAAAAATGCCATTTTATGGTCGAGCACGGGATAGTTTTGGGTCATATAGTGTCATCTAAGGGTATTGAGGTTGAAAATAGATGTTATATCTACTTTACCTTACCCTGAGAGTGTGCGGGAAGTGCGTTCTTTCTTGGGACATGCAGGTTTCTACAGGAGGTTCATAAAGGATTTCTCCAAAATTGGAGCGCCCATGTTCCAACTTTTGCAAAAAGAGGTGCCCTTTGAATTCAATGAAGCATGTAAGAAGGCGTTTGATAGGTTGAAGGAGCTATTAATCTCCTCGCCTATTATCCAACCGCCCGACTGGAACCTGCCATTCGAAATCATGTGTGACGCCAGCGATTATGCAGTGGGCGCGGTGCTGGGTCAAAGAGTGGGGAATGCAGCCCATGCCATATACTACGCATCTCGAGCCTTGAACGGAGCTCAATTGAACTATTCGACCACCGAAAAGGAGCTTTTAGCTGTAATTTTTGCTTTAGAGAAATTTCGGTCCTATTTACTTGGTGCTAAAGTTATTATCTTCTCTGATCATGCAGTTTTGCGGTATTTGTTGACCAAAAAAGAGGCAAAATCGTGACTTATAAGATGGATACTGCTGTTTCAAGAGTTTGACCTGGAGATCAGAGACAAGAAAGGGGTTGAGAATCTGGTAGCAGATCACTTGAGTCGAGTATAAGTCACCGAGGACGACCTCCCGCTGAAAGAAACATTCCCCGATGAGCATTTATTTTCTGTTAATTTATCCCTGCCTTGGTATGCAGATATTGTTAATTTTCTAGTCACTGACAAGTTTCCTGCAGGATGGGCTAAGGCAGAAAGGGACAAGTTAAAGGAGTGACGCAAAATCTTACATCTGGGATGACCCTTACCTCTGGAAGCGTGGTGCCGACCAAATCATTCATAAATTTGTAAGTGAAAATGAATTCCAATCTATTTTAGCTTATTGTCACTCTTTTGCATGTGGGGGTCACTTTGGACCAAAGAGGACTGCTCGTAAGGTTCTAGAGAGTGGATTCTATTGGCCGACCCTCTTTAAGGATGCCTACTTATTTTGTAAGTCATGTGATAAGTGTCAACGAGTAGGTAATATTTCTCGTAGGGATCAAATGACCCAAACCCCAATGATTTTTGTTGAGATTTTTGACGTTTGGGGTATTGACTTTTATGGCCCTTTTCCTTCGTCTTATGGTTTTCTATATATATTGTTTTGCTGTAGACTATGTTTCGAAATGGATGGAAGCAAAGCCCACCTGTACTAATAATTTCAAAGTGGTTGCAGAATTTGTCAAATCTAATATTTTTGTCCGCTTTGGGAGGCCGCGAGCAATTGTAAGTGATCGGGGTACCCATTTTTGCAACAAGACGATTGCTGCACTTTTCAGGAGGTACGGTGTCTTGCACAAAGTCTCCACTTCTTACCATCCTCAGACAAACGGTCAGGCGGAGGCATCAAATCGGGAGATCAAGTCGATTTTGGAGAAGATGGTTCGACCCGATTGGAAGGATTGGAGTACGAGCCTTGAAGATGCCTTATGAGCATATAGAACGGCGTACAAGACGCCAATCGGCATGTCCCCTTATCGTCTGGTATTTGGGAAGTCATGTCACCTCCCTGTCGAGTTCGAGCATAGAGCATTTTGGGCGGTTAAGCAATGCAATAAGGATATTGAGGAGGGTGGAATTCAAAGGAAGTTATAGTTACAAGAACTGGAGGAGATTCGCAATAAAGCCTATGAGAATGCTGTGATTTACAAGGAGAAAAATAAGGTATTTCATGACCGCAGGTCTCTAGGAAGACGTTCCAATGTGGGCAAAAAGTTCTACTGTACCACTCGAAGTTGAAGTTATTTCCAGGTAAGTTACATTCTCGTTGGATCGGTCCCTTTGTTGTAACTAATGTCTTTGATTATGGTGCAGTGGAGATCCAGAGTCTAAGGACGGAGAAGAAATTTGTGGTGAATGGTCATCGTCTCAAGCCATATTATGATGGGGCTCCAGTTGAACGGATGGAGACGATGCATTTAGAGGACCCGATTTGCTTGGTTTAAGCAAATTATGGGATATGTCTAGCCAAAGATACTAAAGAAAGGCGCTCTTTTGGGAGGCAACCCGAATATTGATTTTATTGTTTTTAGTTGTTTATTTCTTTCGTTTTGTCGTTTCTCCGTTGGGTAGTATAAATGCTAATATCTCCTCCACTGTGACCGGGAAGTGAAATCTTGGCGTGCCCACGCGGTGATTGTGTCTTCTGAGATCAGAGGACGAAGACCAATCTTAGCGTGCCCACGCGGTGTTGGACGACCCAAACCATGTTTTTGCAAAAATAAAAAAATAAAAAAATAAAAAAAATAAAAATTATTATTATTATTATTATTATTATTACTTTCATTAAAAGAAAAAGAAAAGATTATTTTCTTTCTAAACCTTAAAAAAAATAAATAAAATAATAATAAACAAAATATATAATAATAATATAAATAAACAAAAAAATAAAAAAATAAAAAAAAATTTCAGCAATTTCCAATTTGGACGATTTACATTAGAGTAATGTTTGAAAAAAAAAAATTTCCCTTTTCTTTTTTCTTTTTCTTCTTTCTTTCCTTCTTTTCTTCTTTTTTTCTTTTTTTCTTTTTCTTTCTTCCTTCTTCCCCGCTGCTTTCTCTTTTCCCCTTTTCTTTTCTTCTTCACCCGCCGCCGCCAGGAGCTCCGTCGACCCACGACGCGCGAGGCACCAGCTCGCGCGCCTCCTCCACCTAGCAGCTCGTCGACGAAGTCTACCAGCCCACGCTGCTCCTGCTGTCCACCACCATCAACTCTCCTCGGCTTAGCTCGCCACCACCAGCCCTCCAGATCGCGCGCCGCCACAGCCCACGGCCGGCTCTTCACTCGCACGCCGCTGCCCGCTCGAGCTCCGTGACCACCAGCACGCCGCGGACCACCAGCTCCCTCTCCTTTTGCGCGCGTCGCTGCCCACAGACGCGAACCCCCACCTCACTTCCCTCTCTCTCCCGCGGCCATCATCAGCTCCGCCTCACCTCACGCCAACCTCCAGCAGCTCCATCGCCGCCACCTCCTTGCCGCGCATCACCACCTGCCCAAAATTGGTAGGTGGAGGTATTCCAATTTCCACCTTGATTAGTATTTCTCTGGTCCTTAAATTGCTGGAATTTGCGTTTTTGTTTCTTGGGTGTCTTGATGGATACAAGCAGGAGGTGATTTGGGCATTTTCTGGGGTTAATTTTGGGTGGAATTCAATTTATTTGCTACCCCATTTGGGGGTGCTCTTTGGTATTGAGTATATTGTTGCATCTTGTTTGGGTTTTGCCTACTTCAGATTTCTATTGCATTTGGAGGATAATATTTGATGACTTTTGTGCCAGTTTATTTGTTTGGAAATTGTTGGGGGTAATTTGGGAGTTACTTGTCAATTGGGTCCCGTGTTACTCTCTGCCCTTCAGTGGTACTAATTGGTGTGTTTGGCTTTATCGCATGTCTTGGGTTGACCATTTGATTTCAATTTTCCTTGTGCATGCACCAGTGGTACTGGTGAGGGTAGTTTACATAATATTTGTTACTCCCGTGTTATTGGTTGCCTAATCGACTACTGGCCATTTGTGGTTGAGTTGTTTCTGTCCAACTTCTGACCTGTTGTTGCTGGAGTTGCCATTTTCGTGGGTCAATTGCTAATTTTAGCAGGTTGAAGTGGGTAATTGACTGTCCAAGTGGAGACAGTTGTTACGATATTGGATCCGATTGTGTCTAATTGCTGAAAGTTGTTGATTTATTAAGACACTAGCACAGTTCCTAGTTTGTTTGAGTTGCTGTTCTGTTGCATTATTAGGAGCTGTGCTCTAGTATTGTGGCTACTTTCCTGCGTTTATTTGTGAATTGGGATATGAATGTGCCGTTTGCATCTGCTTGTTGAAGTTGGTTGCCTTTAATTGACTTGCTTGGGGTATTTGGAGTAGTATTGCACTTTAGGTTACCTTGTTCTTATATTGGACTCCATTGGAACCGTTGCTATTTCTTAATTGCATTTGCTGTCTTGTTGGGGTAATTCTTATAGCCTGTGGGTGTTTGAATTGTACTTTCTATTGATTGGGTCACCTGCTAGCTACCATGGTCAAACCACGATCTTCCTCTTCTAGGTCTAGGATCCCTAGGACTCCTCAGTCCCCTCCACCTCAGCATTCCATTCCCGCCTCTGACCCCTCGCAGACCCTATCCTCCTCTGGGAAGAAGGGCTCGTCTTGGGAGGCAAAATGAGGCGCCCAATATCTCTGACCCAGCACATTTTTGGGTCTTTGGACTTCACCAGGGCAGCTTGACAAGCGGCGGTATGCTGCGGTTTGTGACGGCGGATTATCCCATGCCGTTTTATCGGGACGCTACCACCTTGGGCCTCCCTAAAATATTGGTTGGTTTTGACGATTTAATTGAGCATATTGGGTTGGCTCCCCTATTTTCATATTACCTGACTCGCCGCTTTAGTTGAGTTGGTTAGGGAGTTTATGCCACATTTGAGTTTCCGACCTCGCCACGGGTTACCAGTTTCCTCCTAATGTCACGCGCTTTCGTCTAATTGGGTCGGGAATTCCACCATTCCATAACTGACTTCAATCTAGCCCTAGGGCTTTATTAATCCGGCCTATGCCGAGTCTCGTGAGTATGCCGAGAGTGCCTGTGATTATGTCCAGCCCTTTTTCTCCCGCTATCACCATATTTGGGATGAGATGTCCATAGACAGGGATAAATATGACCCTCGTCTATCTAAGGGTTCTTATCTGAAGGACTCGGCATCTCGCTATATCCACTACTTTTTGGCTTACAGTTTCTCGGGTAGGCGAGATAGCTCGGGCATTTTGTCTAAGCCAGAGTTTTTCTTTATATGGTGCATGCATCATAAAATTAAAGTTAATTTGGGGTGTTGGCTCGCTTCTCAGTTCAAGTCAATTTTGCCTAAAAAGAAGCGCCCCTTGATTCTTGGGTCATACATTACTCACTTGGCTATTAATTTGCATGTACTTGATATTTCTAACCATAATTTGCATATAGCCTGTCAAATGGAGCCCTTGGATATTCCATGTCTAGAGAAGATGGGCTTAGTTCGGGAAGGCGACGATGGTTGGGAGGTTGTTCCCCCGGGGCCGCTACGCGCTCCCCCTCGATCATCTTTTGCCCGAGCTTCCACTGAGGGCGGCGATCCTGGCCCATCATCCTCCGCTCCGTCCCCTCCCACCCCAAAGGCCGACGATTGGATCCAACTCCGGAACACCGTTGAAAGACTGGAGACTCGCGTGACCCACATTGGCATCAACTTGCATAACATGGCGCAAAATCTGGCTGCATTTATGCAACAGGCGGGAATTGCTCCTCAGTTCGCGCCCGATCCACCTCTGTTTTGACGACTTCAGGGAAGTACCGTTGCCCTTCTCCTTCTTTTTACTGTTAAATTATCCCATTGAGGGCAATGTGTGACTTAGGTGTGGGGGGGGGTCAGTTTGGGTGCTAGATATTTCCAATTTTCGGTTTTTGGGGTGTTTTTCCCATGTTTTTAGTTTAAGTGTTTCCAGTTTAGGTGTTGTTCCTTTATTCCTTTTGGATGTTTTTCCCTTGCTGATATCTTGGTGAATATGTTGGCAGCTCACTCTTTTATTGCTAGTTGTAGTTTACACTATGATTTGAGTTTCGGTGGCAAGTAAGAGCATGCTGTTCTGGTGAGTGTTTTGAGTTTAACGACTTGGTGCAATTTATGGCTAACTTGTTTAGGCAATGTAAATATTTTGCTGGCATTGTTGTGTGGATTGGTCTCCTGTTGACCTTAGTTCTCCATATTTGGGACATGACGCAGGCTATGATCTTTAATTACTTGTTATTTTGGTGGTTTATGGTGAATAACATATGGCTATACTCCGCTAGTGTCGCCACCCAGTAACCGGGGGTCTGCACCACAAGTGTCGGCTCTCGCGTCAAAAAGTGGCGATATCTATGAGTAAGTAGTCCTGGAACTGTGAAAAGTTGAGTAACTGGGCTCTTGCATCTAAAAATGTCAGAGTTCACGTCAAAAGACTTGAATAGCTTGGGACTAAGCATTATTCGTTCAATCAAAAAAAAAAAAAAGATCAGATGTGTAATGCAAATATGTTGGTCTATGATCATGTTGGCCCCGCATCCTTGGTTTCTCAATGTTGAGATTTTGGTTGCCAGTTGACTTAATTGCTGGATTGGTGCTAGTTTGAATATTTGATTTCCTAGACAAGTTAGAGCCATGAAATTGGACGGGTCTTATGAATTTAGGTGCTAACCGGAGAGACATGTCTTGACACTTAGCCAACTAAATCTTGATTTTGGTAATAAGCAAGCTTGGCAGCTGTTAATGGTGAAAGCTAGCGCATGTTGAGTTGAGTTGCCTCCATGCTTGAGGGCAACATGATTCAGGTGTGAGGGGAATTGATAGGGTATAATTTGTTAGTAATTTTATTATTAATTTCCCTTTTTATCCCTGCCAAATATTGCATTAATTGTTAATATCTACTTATATTTGGTATCTGGACTTAATTTCAGGAATGAAACAGAAAACTATCAAAAAGGAGGGACTTTATGGAGAAAATGGAGACTTCTAAAGGCTTCAATCCTTGGCCCTTGAATTGGTGGGGGACCACAAAGCTAGTGAAAGATATTTAGTCATTTGGGCTCTTCAAAGAAAGCAACGTAGAGAGACTTGGAACAATAAGCAATTTGGAGACTTTGTCCACATGTGTGGGGACCACCTAGATAGCTGTTAGTCATCTTTCTTTTGGTTCTTTAAAAGGGGACAATGTACAGAAGCAAAGGACAGCTTTAGTTTTAGCTTCTAGTTGAGTTTTAGTTTTTCTTTCTTTCTTTCTTTCCTGAGACTGGCCTCTGACACACGCCAGGTGTTCGATAATATTCCCCAACGGAAAAAACATCTTTTATTCCTTACTTTCTAGTAAAAACGCAATGTCTTTGCAATCAATTAATTCGTGTGGTGATTTAATTATATGGCGTAACTAAGCCTTCCATCTAGTCAAGGGTCAACTCGACGGCGCAGTCCCGAAAATCTGTGAGATCTAATTAGTTTTCACGCGTTCCTCAATTTATTAATATTTGCACGTTATCTGCTTGAATTTTCATGAGATTATTTTATTATTTGAATGTCAAGGGCCCGATGTTCAATGTGATTTATTAATCTCGTGCCAATTTAGTCAATTAAATCCGTAATTGTTTGATTGATTAATATTAGTGGCAACTGGTGTGTTTACACATTAGGGGAACGTGCAATCTAATTTAAATAACCCTCGTAGCGTGTTATTGATTAGGGCTAGGTTTTTCTAGTGATTAATGCAATTGGAAAATTAATTCCAACGGTCGTACTTAGGAGTATTTTCTGGTTAGGGGTAATCAATGATCGTACCTTGGTTATCAATAAATTAAGGAAAAATTGGTCATCAGAATTCATCGGTGACTATAACTAGTCTATTAATAAATTAAGTGAACCTCTCTTGCATCAATGATCGGATAAATGGACTGTGTCTGAGTAGTTGTATCCTTGGCTAGAATTTATTTATTCTTGATTTAATTCCTGCTATATTTGTGCTAGTTAATTATTTATTTTTAGTTGGATTGTTTAATTATTTTTAGTTGCATATCGGTGAAATCCCCCTCTTACCAATTGGACTTTAAAAGAGACAAATATCTCCAGTCCCTGAGGAGACGACCCTACTTGCCACTGTCTACTATTTAGTAAATTTCGTCAATTTATTAATTCTGGTATATCGCGATCAGTAAACTCTTCGGGAACAGGGTGAATCAAGTAACCCATTGCACACCTAGAGTCCCTGCTCCAGTACCTAGGATTAATTTTTGACTGTTTTTAGTGGTATTTAGGTTTTTATTATTATTATTACACAGGTTCGGCACCTGTCAGAGAGGCAATCCAAAAAAATGCAAAAGAAAGACTATGAAACATTCATGTACAGCTACATTGTCCAGCTTTAAGTAGGCAGAAAAAATGATTGATCTCGAATAAGAAGGTAACACACATATACCATTATTATATATAACTGTATTGAATTACAGTCATCTCTTCTTTGACAAATATTCTAAATCGTATAGATTACAAGGCAAATGAAAACTCCAAGAAATATGTATCCATGAGAGAGTATTATGCATATAAATTTCAGATGAGAAAAAAAAATTGGGCCAAATATTTTAAATGTTGGAATTGCTTTGCAACAGTATTTGGTTGATTTGTACATTAAAATAGAGACACAAAGACTAGATTTTTATAGAAGCAGACAGCAGCAAATACGTCAAGAGCAGCTACAAGGAATTATGGACAGCGTAATACAGGGACAACAAAATGGATTTCGGATTGAACAGCGAGTAATATTGCCTGCATCATTTATTGAAAGTCCTAGAGATATGAAAAAAATATATCTTGATGCTATGGCTTTGGTCCAGAAATTTGGAAAATCGGATCTTTTTATAACTATGCTTGCAACCAATCATGGCATGAGATTAAAGAAAATCTATTACAATCAGATGAAGCACAGAATAGACTTGATCTTATTGCTCATATGTTCCATGCAAAGTTAGAAATTATGAACGAAGATTTATTCAAGAAGCAAATATTTGGAGAAGTAGCAGCATGTACTTATGTTATAGAATTTCAAAAATGTGGTTTGCCTCATGCTCACTTTCCAATTATCCTCAAGCTTGCTTTCAAATTATATAGAATGGAAGATTATGATTGTATAGTTTCTGCAGAAATACCCAATGAAACACAAAATGAGCATCTCTTTAGAATGGTCAAGAAACATATGATGCATGGGTCGTGTGGTTTGAAAAAACCTGATAATGTATAAATGCAGGGTGCATCAAAGAATTCGTGCAAGAATAATTTTCCAAAGGCGTGGGCAGAAAAAATCACATTCTTAAAACTCGTATCCAACATACAAAAGAAGAAATGATGGCAAAAAATTTTTTGTCTAGGGGCGCTACTTAGATAACATATGGGTAGTGCCATGCAATGCTTATCTATTGGCCAAATTCAATTGCCATATAAATGTAGAAATTTGCTCCACGATTAAGGCCGTCAAGTATGTGTATAAGTGTACATACAAAGGTCATGCAAGGATACATTTTCAAGTGAATTCAAATGATCGAGCAAATGCTATTGATGAAATCAAGGAATATCAGTCAGCACAGTGGGTATGTGCAGTTGAAGCGATGTGGAGGATATATAGATTTCACCTTTACGAAATGCAACATACTATAATACAGCATCAACTCCACCTAGAAAACTTTCAATCTATGCTCTTTCGACCAAATGATAGTCTTGACAATATATTAAGTAACAATTTTGCAAAAAGAACTATACTCACCCAATTTTTTTTTGAATGAATGCTACGGATGATTTAACAAAAAGTCTCAAATGTACCTACAAAGAATTCCCAAAGCATTTTGTTTGGTATCCAAGTTCCAAATCTTAGCAACCTAGAAAACAAACAAATTCTATCAGCAGAGTTGTTGCAGCAAATCCCCTTGAAGGTGAGCGGTACTTCCTAGGACTCCTTTTACTACATGTTAAAGCTCCAACTTCTTATGATGATTTAAAAACTGTAAACGGGGTGGATGTTACTACATTTTGGGAAGCAGTTGCACTTAGAGGATATCTTGAATCAAATAACTCACAAGAACAATTTCTAGAAGAACCTACCATTTATCATATGCCATATAGCTTAAGTATGTTGTTTGCAACATTATTGGTTTACTTTACTCCCTCAAACCCAAGAACCCTATGGCTAAAATTCGAAGAATCATTGTCTGAAGATTACAGTAGAGTCCCAAACTTAACCAAAAATGATATTCAATTAAAGTTTTGCATCAAATAAGCAATTTTTTAGAATCTATGGGTCGTAACATAAATAGCTATGGCTGGTGCCAATAGTACTAAAATTTCATGACTCAAACAGAGATGCAAGAGATACAATTAGTGAAATAGAGATTAAAGTTTTAGAGGATATCTTGATATCAATTACTAAACTCAATCCTGGTCAAAAAGCAGCTTTCGATGCTATAATGCAGGCATTATACATTAAACAAAAGAGATGTTTCTTGATAGACGGACCAGGTGGCACAGGAAAAACATTTCTTTATCGAGCATTATTAGCTGAAGTACGGTCAAAAGGTTTTATAGCATTAGTTACTGTTTCTTGTGGAGTCGCAGCATCAATATTACCAGGAGGTAGAACAGCTCACTCTCGATTCAAGATTTCAATTGATATGAATTCAGTTAACATGTGTAAAATGAGTAAACAAAGTGCACTTGCTAAACTAATTCAAGCAGCTAAACTTATCATTTGGGACAAAGCTCCAATGGCACACAACATTGGTATAGAAGGTGTGGATGCATTACTAAAAGATTTGATGAATTCTTCTAAATTATTTGGCTCAAAAGTTATGATTTTTGGTGGTGAATTTAGACAAGTTCTCCCTGTTGTCACTAAAGGTTCAAAGGAAGATTTCGTACAAGGTAGCTTAGTAACTTCATATATTTGGCCATGGCTTCATAAACTGTACCTCACAGATAATATGATAGCAATATCAGACCCAAAATTTATAAATTACCTTTTCAGAATAGGAAATGGATTAGAACCAATAATACAAGGGTTGAAAGTAAGGATCCCCCTCCCACTACTAATACCATACAAAAGTAAAACAGAATCAATTTTTGAACTTATCAAAATAGTTTACTCGGATGTGTTAAACAACTTGTTAATTGACATTTTTCCAGGTGAGCCTAAAAAATATATTAGTCGTGATAAAACACATGACATTTCAGAACAAGGCCAATTTGAAAACTTTCTCAACAGCTTAACATCCAATGGTTCCCCCCCCCCCCCCACAAGCTTATTCTGAAACCAAATTGCCCAATAATTCTTCTCAGAAACATTAATCCCCCAGAAGACTTGTGTAATGGAACAAGGCTAATAAATAAATCTTTGACTAACAATATTATTGATGCGATTATAAGTGCTGGAGAATTCAAAGGCAAACAAGTCTTTTTACATAGAATATCTTTCCGAATAGAAAATGATCCTGATTGCCCAATGTCATTTGAAAGACTTCAATTTTCTGTGCGTCTATGCTTTGTGATGGCAATTAATAAAGCTCAAGGTCAAACTTTAGATTTTGTTGGTATATACTTACGTGAACCAATTTTTTCACATGCCTAACTATATGTTGCTTTATCAAGAGCAAAAATAGCAATTGTGTAAAGATTTTTATATAGCCTTCTCCCTTTGATCCAACAGTTGATTATGCTACTAATAACATAGTATACGAAGATATTTTACAGCTTGCAGTCACCACCTTTCATAATTATTGATTATAACATTATGACATTCATATCCATTGCACTTACTCCCTATACCTTTTTTGCGCAGCTATATTTCTGCACTAATAACAGCTTAACACTCAATGGTTTGTCATGCATTGCTCCAAGATTTCACTTGTTTTTATACTTTGTTAACCTATAAATATGCAAGAATCAATGCTATTAATAGTTCAGCTGGACCTTCTTAAACTAATATTTATTATTGTATATTTATCTAGTAGCATTATACTGATTCTCCAACAATTACTGATTATCTTTCATTTAGCCAAAATACCATAGAAAAAGCTATCTTCATATTACAACAAAAAATAATGATTAGCCAAAAAAATAAGGACTTATTGTCTGCAACACATTCCTTACATAGCAAGTCACTCAAGATGTTTAAAATAACTACTATACGGTCTTCTTTAGAATAACTAACTTTGGCTAATTTCAATTTAATATGAATAGGTACTATTTGATTCTTCTGGATGTGTTTTTGTACAAATGACTATTATGTCTTTTTGTCATGCTTAATCTTCTTGTAGTAAAATACTTATTTTTCCATGCTAGACATTGATGTCCTTTTAATAAATGATAAAATGTTGTATATGTATACTTTTCTGCCATATATGATTATTTTCATGCCTTTACCTTATGCTTAAGTTTCAGGAATTCATAATACCTAGATATCCCTTGAGCTTGAAATAATTGTGATATGTGACAAAGATGAACTCCTTTCCATATTGAAGCATATAGGCACAACTTGCTATCTCTTACTCTTGTGTTACTTTGAAAGTTCATGTTTTGTTCTATTGATTTGTGCTTACATATTCATAACTGCATCCTATAATTCAATTTGTGGTTACACATAAGGCATCCAGGCTTTCTATAAGTTATGTAATCCTAAATTCTATTTTAAACCACAGATGTCCAAACATTTAAGACATTACCATCTCTACATCTTCGCTGCCAGCTACCGCTGCTTCAATTCTTAGGTCAATTTCTATCGAGCCGCTAGCCCTTCTGAGTCAATTTCTATCTATTACCGGATTCTTGCCAACCTTTCATCTTCTCTAGAGGCCCTAACAGTAAAGAAGCAAACCATTTCCAATCTCGCTCATTTGCATAGACAGCAAAATAAGGCAAAGGAGGTTAAGAACCTTCTCACCCAACTTTAGTCCTTCTTTTCCTTGATCTGCAAAGCAAAAACTCCAAAAATTGCTTGTGCAATTGTTGATACGCTGACCAAAATCCCTATCCAAGGAAATTGTACAATGGATGCATAATGAGAACCAAACTTTCCTCTGTCTGTGCACTAAGGCAAAACTCACAGCTCTTTTGATGGAGAACAAGGAGTATTTTGAAGCTCTGACTCTCCTTTCTTACACATTAGATAACATTAAATAAAAAATTGCTTCTCATAGACATTAGATTGTTAAAGAGGAAGCTTCATTGCTCTTTCTAGAATCTACCTAAGACCAAAGCTGCACTTATAGCTATAACAATACATACTATTTGAACATGTACTATTTCATTCTCATAAACATTAGAACTTGCAGGCTTTTATTATCTCTTCAGTTACACAGTTGCTCGAGTAGTTCAGTATTTCACCATGAGTCTCCAACTGTTCCGCTAAAGTTGATCTCAAAAGGTTTCAAGGTTCAAAATTGGCTAACAAGAAAAGAAAGCTTACACATTGAAAAGTATTCTATTGAATACTTAATGCCTTATGTGCATTTCCTATCACCTTAGCATTGAGTTAAGCTTATGCTTCATTTATGGTGCAAATAAATGTCAAATCTTTTGCAAATAATGCTTCATTTATTGAGTTAGCTTATACTTTTACAAATGTCCTTAGGAAATGTTCAAAAAATAGAGGTTAGTGTTCATTGCATTTCATCTACTCTCCTCGGGGGCATTTTTGTCGTTCCAGCCTCTTGTTTCTTCTTTTTCTTGGAGCTGGTACAACTAGTTGCTACTTTTGTTTGGAGAATATGTCTTTTTTGCCCTTATTACAAGCCTTAGCCGGATGTTAGTGGAACATTGGCTGTTCTACAGATGCTCATTTTCCTCCTTCCAGATGCTCATTGAATAGACTAAGCATTTTGAACTCATGTGTAATAGAGTCATTTCACAATAGCCTTCTACCTTGTACAAGATGTTGACACAAGCTTGAACTAACTTGTCAGTTATTGCTTTTTTTATAGCAAGATACACATAATTCTTGCAATTTTATAACAAGAAACTCATACTATTTTTATCGATTCTATTGCAGGTTTACCAAAGAAGCTAAGTATGATCAATGTCTCTAGCATTATGGTCAATGTCTTTAGCGTTTGACATCATTTAAGCTAACAGTATTAATTTCAGCTGAACGTTGATGTCCTTTTAAAAAATGGTAAAATGTTCCATATGCATATTTTTCTACCATATATAATTATATTCACAGCTCTACCTTGTGCTTAAGCTTCAAGGAGCCGTAATGCCTATATGTGCCTTCCTACTTAGTTTTAGCTTATGAAGGTCAAGATATATTAAATAATGGTATATTATGTGTCAAAGATGAATTTTTTTCTACATTGGAGCATACAGACATAACTTACTACTAGAGTTGTTAAATTGAACGAACAGCTCGAAAGCTTGATTGGGCTTGACTCGATAAGCCTCGAGCTTGGCTCATTAATTGTGGTAAACGAGTGGAGCTCGAGCTCGAGATATGCTCGTTTAATTAACAAGTCGAGTAAGCTCGACTCGTTTGTTTTTCGAGTAGCTCGATTAGGCTTGATAAGGAAGGGTATATATGTCATTTCACAATTTAACAGTACAAAAATTAAAAATTATAAGTTTTTATTGGGGTCAATTTGCACAAGCTTGTGCAAGTTCGGCTCGTTTGTGATAAACGAGTCGAGCTCGAGCTCGAGTCACATGTCCCATTTGGCGAGCCAAGTCCAAACACATTTCAAAACTCGTCCGCCTAGTTGAGCGAGCTCGAACTTGGTTCGAGTTAAGTTCGAGTCGAGTTCGGTAGCCAAATACTCGGCTTGACTTGGCTCGATTAATAGCACTACTTGCTACCTCTTAGTTTTGTGTTAGTTTCATAGTCCATGCTTTTTTCTATTGATTTCTACTTGCATTTGATATCAGAGCCTAGAACTTCATGCGGTGAAAACAGTTGCTGATGCTTATTCATTGTACGACACTTTCAGCTTTTCCTCCATTCCATTCTTTTGTTGCATACTATTGTGTTTATACATTTATTCTATTTATAGATTGTGTATACAACTTTCGCATTGCTGCTATTATTTGTTTCTTATCTTCACTTTCTTTTCTCTTCCTACTGTTTCCCTTCCCTCACCTCTGCGTAATTCTCTGTATATTTAATAAAATCTGTTTTCTGTTCATTACTTCTAAATTCTCTACCTCTTGCAAACTTATAAAGCCATTACACTCGACGTGTCACTATTCTTTATCCTGGTGACTTTCTTGTCGCTTTACAGAAGCCCATTTCTAGGTTCCATCTTCCTTATGTGAAATCTAACAGTATTGATTGCAGTTGTACTACATATTTCAGATTCTAATACAAAAATACACCAGGAGCTATCCAAATGACTAAAAGCCTTTTTAGTAATAGCCTCTAGATGTATCTCTCTTTTTCTGGATGTAAATTAATAAACATAAAATAAGTAATATTTTTAACTTTAAACTTTCATCAACTTTGGTGCAGGTCTGTCAAGCCTCTCTTTTTCCTTTTTGTATTAATAATGGTTTGTTTTTAATTTGCTGATCTAGAATTACTAATACTAACTTATTGACTTGTCTGCTTAGGCCTTCTCAATTCTAACACTAATGCTTTACAGGCTTTAAATGAGCAGCTTCTGCAAATCATTTCTATGTTGTTTCTAAAACACTGTAAATGTACAGTTCTTTGTAAGTGTACATTTCCCTGGGACTTACAGTTGTTTCCATATGTTCCTAAACTTCACCCTAATACCAAACATTTCTCAAATGACCACCTTATTATCATTGGGTTTGTTTGGATAGGAGTTTATTTGGACGATTTATTTGATATAATTACTGTAGCACTTTTTGTGATGTGATGTATGTGAGATAAAAAGATGATTGGAAAGATAAAAAATTGATTGAAATTTGTGAAACAAATTATTTGATTTGAAATTGTCTCAATCCAAACAAACCAAATGTGTTCCAAACTAAAACTACACAAATGTAGTGTTTCTGACACAACACATGTAAATGTGCTTTAAAGCTTCAAAAGCTATAGATTCCAACACAGTTGGAACTATCCCATGGCATGTCATCTAAGAGTTGTTTTTGATATGATTCATAGCAGTGCCAGTTTCTTTTTCATATGTTGTTGTCCTGTTTAACTTTGCATTACTGTTTGTGCATCCGATGCATGTCTTTGCATTCGTATATCAAACATACAGTATTCTTGTAGTTAATTATTTTTTCAAAATCTTAAAAGTGACAAGTTTAGTTTACTGATTTCATAAACTTGCAAAACACAAAAAATTCATAAAAGAATGGTAATGAAGAAAGATGTAGCTTGTGTAAATTCACTACAATGACAATTTCAAATAATAATAAATTACATCGTTATTATCTTTTAGACCATTATATTAATCTAACTTACATTAAAAGCTGAGATCAGTTTTGCTCTACTCATCAAAGAGAGAAGTGGAAAGCAGCTTTTTCCTACATTTGTGGTTTTAGAGTTTGTTGCCCTACCTGCATCAGATAATTTTATTTGATGCTGAAACTATATCAGTATTTCCTTTTCAATTTAATGTATCACATGTTGCAAAAAAAAATGCACAGTATTAAGCCCAATAAAGAGACCTATAGATGACTATTTCAACTCTATATCTTCTGAATTTACAACCCAGCTCTTCACCGACTATGAGCAAATTAACGAGATGCCACTCACTTGTGTGTCCAGTTTGAATATACTACTATTAAATGAAAGAAGCAGAAGCATAACTAATTACAGGTAACTTTTGAAGTCATTTGAAGATAGCTCAGTAATTTAAAATTATATCTGTACAATGGTTGCTAAGCCAGATATTGTTTTCTATTCTTGCTAAACTTGTCTATTACTATTTGTTTTGGGTAAGCATTGTTCAGAGTTTGAAGGCTACTGGACTTTTAAGATTTAAAAGTCTTATGCGCTATTTTCTTCAAAGAATTGGCTACAAAAAGCATTTCACAAGGTATCCAGCTCTCTAAAAGACTGCAATAGATGATTATATTGATATTTCAATATCTGTTATTCCATTTATTCCATCAAATATGAAACGAGTCACATGTTGCATCACATTGCGAAAACTGCTTAAGCCAAATAAAAACTGCAATAAAACAGAACAAAACATCTCTTACTCTCAATATAATCCTTAAGTTACAGAACAAAACAGAAAAAAAAAATGCAAAAACCAAGTTATCTATGAACTTATCTACTGATGCATCCTTTCTTCCACTAGACATATGAATAGCAATATGCTTCCAATCAATTACCTTCAGCAATTAACATCAATGAACATCAGATTCTACTGAATTGATAATTCTTTCTTATTCATAGTTCTTTCATTTCATCATATAATGCTCACACATTTTTTGAAACAAAAAAAAAAATTGTTTGCATATGACATCTATAGTTCATTTACAGCTCAGATTATCTGCCATTGCAATGCTCAGATTACCAGACTCACATGTAATGCTTCTTCACATTTCAACTCCAATTTTTGAACTCAAAAACATACAAAAAAACAAACCAATTCTAGGCACACGTGAATGATATCTAATTAATTTTCACAGCAAAGTAATTTCAAACAAAGTTCTTGCACATTCAAATTTCCATCTATAAATACATACATAACATTATTCCCAGCATACCAAACAACATAAGGCAACAACAACTGTTACTCCATAAACACTCTTTTATGCCAAACCATGAGCAGCACAAACCCTCACCATTCAGTCTCTAGCCCAAACAATACAATCTCCCAGCAACTGCTAGCAAATACAGAACTCATCAACATCCAAACAAATCCAAGTGATCCAAGTGTCCTTGAATTTGTGAACCATCTTATTTCTAAACAAAATAAACAAACACTTGAGCTTTTCCACTTAAAAAATGGAATACAAAACTTGTTTGCAGCATTTTACACCACATCTGCATGGACACCAATATTTGAATCTGCTTTGTAAACACATCAACCATTACAAATGCTCCAGGAACTTGTAGAGCAAGCTAGAGAAAGTGTTCAAAACCAACATCGACAAGCAAGGGCTTAATGAAATCAAATTGTAAAAGCAGAATAAACATAAAATTAGTAGTTTAGAAATCCATTCCAAAATCATTTGCTCCAGCCTTTTCTTATCTACCTAAAATATTCCACCTTTTTTCAATTTGTTCTTGTCAAAACTTCCATCTTTATCTAACTTATTTTACTATCATTATGTAATCCTTTTCCACTTTCGTAAGACAATTTTGCACTGGTTCGGCCTATTTCTGTTATAGTTTCAATGATTATAAATCTCATTCTCACATATAACTCTTATCACAACAGACATTCATTTGAAAATTCACAAAAACATTACAAAGATATCTAGGATTCACAATACAACACTTAAACAACTGAAAGCTACACTACTTCTATACAACAAACACTACGAAACACAAAATAGAAAACTTTAACTAAATAAGCTACTCATAAGTTTGATTTATCGTAAAACAACTTAAATAGCTCCTACTATTCTTCAGTCTGAAAGATTTCCAGCAAACAGCATCTCAAAAAAGCTTGAATAACTCCTATTATTGTTCCCCCTCAAGCTGACCAGGACAACCTAAGCAATCCAAATTTTAACTATAAGCAATTATCATCAACAAAACAAATTCAACAATAACCAATCTATTTTAATGCTTTGTTGAAAGTACACACTACCTTTCAATCACTCTGATTACCAAAACTATCAGAAAATGGAGGACTAGGATGATAAAATTCTCTTCTAGGTGCTCAACACTCATTTTTCTAGCAATCAGCTCTAGAATTGGATAATTTCTTCCACTTCTAAAAGCAGCCTCCAGAACTGAGCTCCAATCATCATGCCTATAAAACTCTTTAAACAAGTCATATAATTCATTTTTAAGCAAAATATTTGCAACTTGAACTCGAGCAATAGGTTCAACAGCTCGATTACGGCATCTATGTCCTATTGGATAAGCTGCTCCACGCACAACTACCAATTCATTTATCACCTCCTCTATCTCTGGATAAGATGGCTAAATAGTTGGAAACCTAGAATTTGCACGTGACATCTAAAAAAACTTTGCACAAAACTACAGCCAAATGCATATATCACTCTGTCTCTCACTCTATATATTTCCTTATTCTTATCCTCATAGATACTCATGCTTGCACATTTCATATAAAAACGTTCTAGACTACTCTCATATCTAATAGATAAAATATATTAAAAAAAATATATAAGCTACCCCTCTGAACCACACAAAAAGAAGAGAAAAAATAGCCAAAACATGTGAAAGTTCTAGGAATATGTAAAAGCTGATAACCACTAGAGTACAAACTATAGATTCAGAATACCCACAAAAAAGACTTCAAACACAACTAAACTCCTTAAACAACAAATATACTTATTAATCAACTACAACTAAACTCCTTTCATAATGTAACATATCTACAAAAAATGATAAATCTCCCACCCAATACAAACTAAGCAATATCAGCAGAGCATGTGCATGCATCATTATTTCTGATTCAACTATCGCCTCCAATTTTACATTTGCCACTACAACTCAATCACTTCAACTACATCATTTCAATTGCACTCTACCACTTTTAACTTCTTTTTCCAAAAGCACGCTTCCCCTCTCTCCTTTTTCCTCATCACCTGCAAGACTCCATTTTACAACCAGGTATGTAAACTACAACTAAATCACTGAGTTTATACATATACTTCTCTTTTGAACAATACTTTATAAGTATAAACACTACTTAATCCTAGATTATTAAACCATCTAAATTTCATACTCATGAACATCACTTTCTAAACTCAATTTGATACTTACAATCAATTTTTGAAACTTTATATCTCTTGATATCTCTTGCTATTATATCTCTTTGTATCTCCTGCTATTATATCTCTTGATATCTTTTGCTACTATTATTTCTCTTCATAACTTTCGAAATAATGCAGGAAAACAATGGACTGCAACTTCTTAACTTTCAGTGATCTTAAGCCAAAAACAAAAAATTGGACTACAATAATCCAAGTGGCTAAAAAGCTGAAGCGACAAACTTCAAAAGCAGGGAATCCATATCAGAAGATGATATGACTTGACACCGAGGTATAAAACTCATTCACATACTATTTTAGTAACTACATATATAAATACTATGACACCAATATATTGAAACAAGGAAACAGTTTAAATGCCCTGATCTATGGCTCGGACATCAACTTTTTCAAAAGATTCTTCATCCCAGGAAAAAGATACATCATCTCAAATACTAGAATTCAATATACTGATGAACGATACTGCACCAAGGAAAATAAATGCACGTGGATAATAGACAATTCATCAGTTGTCCAGGCAGTAGATGAACCAGAGCCACTAGCGTTGCTGCCTATCTTCGCATTTACCAGTTTCAACAAGCTCCACCGCCATATCGATGACAACACTAAGATAAGTAAGCATGTAAACATTACAACCACTTTTTTCTCAATCACTATTCTTAGCATGCATGCTCACATGCGCATTCTCAAAAAAGATGTGATAGGAATCGTGATCCATATTGAACTAAAAAGCAATAAAGCACCAGTCCCAACTCATTTGAAAATATGCTATTGATTAACAAAGGTAAGACTTAAATAGGTATACTCATTCTGTACCAGTAATAACACTGTAGCCATTATGCATACACTACCCCCTACACGAGAGAGCTTTATATACAGCTCTATACCTATAGCACTGACTCTATGGGGCGATTACGAAGCAAAGGAAGGACAAATATTGGCTGACAAAATCCACACTCAACCAATACTTGTAGCCATCAAAATAAAAGTCACTTCTTACCACGGTATTGTTATCAATCCTTGCTATACTCTGCTTAATATACAATTAATTACTCTAGTTACAATAGTTATGCTAACAAATCAAATTAACAGTAATGAACATGTCCACCAAGTTTGCAACAACGCTTCTTATCAATCCACCCCTCGAAAAATCTGTGCCACTAAACCAATGGTAACTAATTAG